>NC_059427.1:64173483-64211485 GCF_021028975.2 Sphaerodactylus townsendi
CCCATCCCCATGCCACCAGGGTAGAAAGATTTGCCCACAGAAACCAAACACTGGCCAAATTCTGCCCTCCCCATCCCCATGCCACCAGGGTAGAAAGATTTGCCCACAGAAACCAAACACTGGCCAAATTCTGCCCTCCCCATCCCCATGCCACCAGGGTAGAAAGATTTGCCCACAGAAACCAAGCACTGGCCAAATTCTGCACTCCCCATCCCCATGCCACCAGGGTAGAAAGATTTGCCCACAGAAACCAAACACTGGCCAAATTCTGCACTCCCCATTCCCATGCCACCAGGGTAGAACGTTTAACAAAAAGCAGTTACTTACTTTAATAGCCAGGAGGAACAGGCTGAATTATTTCGTGGTGTTCCTGCTCTCCTACTAAGGCAGGGGTCGGGAACCCGCGGCTCGCGAGCCGCATGCGGCTATTCCGCCGCTGTTCTGCTGCTCCATGAGCGGAGCCGCCGGGCCCATCTTCGCCCGCCCTGCAGGAAGCAGGGCGGGCGCATCTTTCGCCCGCGGCCAGGCTGTGCCGTGGGCTTTACCTCCTGCCCGCCCCGCTGCTTGCGCGCCCCGCATGCGGCTCTTCCGCCGCTGTTCTGCTGCTCCATGAGCGGAGCCGCCGGGCCCATCTTCGCCCGCCCTGCAGGAAGCAGGGTGGGCGCATCTCTCGCCCGCGGCCGGCCAGGCCGTGCCGTGGGCTTTACCTCCTGCCCGCCCCGCTGCTTGCGGGGCGGGCGCTCTACCGGCGGCCGGCCAGGCCGAGCTGCCGGTCCCATCTTCGCCCGCCCTGCAGGAAGCAGGGTGGGCGCATCTCTCAACCGCGGCCGGCCAGGCCGTGCCGTGGGCTTTACCTCCTGCCCGCCCCGCTGCTTGCATGGCGGGCGCTCTCCCAGCGGCCAGCCAGGCCGAGCCGCCGGACCCATCTTCGCCCGCCCTGCAGGAAGCAGGGCGGGCGCATCTCTTGCCCGTGGCCGGCCAGGCCGTGCCGTGGGCTTTACCTCCTGGCCGCCCCGCTGCTTGCGGGGCGGGCGCTCTCCCGGCGGCCGGCCAGGCCGAGCCGCCGGACCCATCTTCGCCCGCCCTGCAGGAAGCAGGGCGGGCGCATCTCTCGCCCGCGGCCGGCCAGGCCGTGCCGTGGGCTTTACCTCCTGGCCGCCCCGCTGCTTGCGGGGCGGGCGCTCTCCCGGCGGCCTGGGAGCCGCCGGGCCCATCTTCGCCCGCCCTGCAGGAAGCAGGGTGGGCGCATCTCTCGCCATGGAGGGGAGGGGGATTAATCATTAACAGACTTGCTGGGTCAGTTGAAGTTGAAGTTAATCATTAACCGGCAGTTTGCAGAACTGAGGAAGATTTATCAAAGGAGTTGAAGTTAATCTTTAACAACCGGTTCCCCGAACTGAAGAAAATTTAACAACCGGTTCTATCGAACCGGTGCGGACCGGCTGCATCCCACCTCTGGTTAACATCCATCTTCAGACTCAAATTGGATGAGTGGGCAGCAATGTGGTAAATGCAGTTCAGTGTACTTAAGTGTAAAGTGATACAATGTAGTGCCAACAAATTGATATTTCATTGGCACAACAGTTATTATAACATATCTACATTTTAATTTGCAGCACCATAACTAACAGGATCAGTCTGCTAGTTAGCATTTAACTTTTGATTCTTCCTCTTTCATCAGTAGCATTTTATTTCATGCTATCCGTTTTGATATTCTTATCACAAAGTAGAGATAAAAATCCTAAATGCAGTCATCTTATTTTGAATATTTAAATTTCACTAGTGGCATAAGAAGGATTTATTTAGAGATATTTTGAGAACTCTATTTTAAAATTCAGTCGAATGTAGAAGCATTGGCTCAGAAACAGACACACTGCTCCAGTTGTTTTGTTATTGTCCATTGATAGCTGGATTAAAAGTTAATAACTACAATGTTTTGCTTTAAAACTGAAAAAGCTCTTTTGTGTTCTTCCCATTTTCTCCAAATTTAACTATGAAGGATGGGGACAGAAGAGCCTTATGGTGCATTATGGCAATGTTTGAACACACTAGGCCATATTCCAGTTCACACGCTTAAATAAGTGTGGGGAGATTTAGCGTGATGTAGTGGTGAAAGTGTCACACTAGAAACTGAGATATCTAGGCTAGGCTCCAAAGGGACGTTTTCATGAATGCAACAATTTCTGCCTGGGGAGCACAACTTTCTCATCTGCCTCCTCCCCCCTGCAGTCCCAATTGTCCCTAGTGCTGGTCCTGCAGGTCCCTCATCCCCAAAGAGCCAGAATAGGAAGCATTTAAGTTGGAACAAGAGTAGGTAGGTGAGAAGGTCATGTTACATGGGCAAAAATCATTCCATCAATGGAAACACTTCACTGGATCCAATACTTAGGTTCAAATCACCACTTTACTATGAGTGTGACCAGAGGCGTAGCTGGGCCATACTGCGCCCGGTGCACACTCTGCGTTCCCCCACACACACACCTTAGTTCAGCCTGGTGGGAACTATACTTCCCAGGAGACCTTGGGGCTTGCAAGGTTTCCTGGGATGTGTAGCTCCTACCAGACCATTTTCAGCCTCAAGTGAAAAGGCCACTTTTCCAGCGTTTGTCCCCAGATGTCCCCATTATAGCTATGTGACTGCAGAAAACGCCTCTTGGTCTACAAACATCTTTGGAATATCACCCATTATTTCTTTTACTACAGGCAACATTTGTGATGAAAGATCCACGGAGATTGAAACGATCATGCACTGTTGCATTTTAAAAATCTGACTTGCATCTATTTATTCCCGTACATACAGATTGATTTGTTTTGCCCATGTAAATGGCAAGAGGGAATTAGAAGATGGGGCAATGTATCATGTAAAAAGGTATAAGATTTGATTGAATGTTGCTGGAGGAAATATAAGAAAAGAGACGGAGTATGCAGCAAAGGATAGTTTCTGGGTTTGCACTTCTGTTAGAAAGTCCCATTTCTACTGTGCTGATTAATTTAAACTTGAGCCTAAGGCAGAACTATATGTAAACAAAGAGAGGCCCTCCACCAAAAACATGAGAAAAGGAAGTACTGCTGTATACAAAAATTCTATCCAAATAAATAATATTAAAAAGAGAGGAGTATTTTGAAGAGTATAGTACTTGAAGGGACCTTGTAAATTAGTCATTAATATACACAGTTGTCTGATGTTACACAGCAGGAGAATGGTAATTTTAAGTATTTTTATTCAGGTTTCCTCTTAGATTCCATTACTCCCCCAAAGTGTATGTTTTTTCTCAAAAATTTAAAACTGTGCCCTTTTTAAAAAAAATTGGGTTGGATTGCTTGACAAGAGGACCACAGATGTGTCTTCATGGCATACCAGACTGTGGCAAAAGGTAAGTCAGATACAATATTTTTCTGAAAATAGTTTGTAAATTCTTGCCACTTGAATTTGCAGCAATAAAGCATTTTTCCTTCCTATGATGGTCTTAGATTTGTGTGTAATGTTTAATGATTGTTACAAAAAGAAAACTTATCATCTGAATAGTAACTGCCACATTGTGGAAACTATCCAAACAGCATTCAGCAACATATGAGTATTCAAAAGTCCATCTTCTCCAGACACAGCTGATGCTAGGAACAAAAGTTATCTTCATCCTCTAAAGATAAGTCTTGATAATCTCTTCTGCTTTTCCTCATAACTTTCCCTCCTTTTCTGTACAAAGAATCTCTATTTAATTAAGTCTGTAAGCTGCTCCTTCTTTGGATGTAATAAGTAAGGATAAATATAGGCCAACTCTATGCCTATGTCACTCAGCTGCACACCGGGCATCATTGTTTCACTCAGTCCATGTCAAGTTGCTATGTTTGGGAGGGGGGAATTTTCTGGGAGCGCTTTCACTTTTGCAGGTAACTGATTATCTCCTAGTTCTGTCCTTGAGATTTGCGGCTGGGAAGAGCCTCCAGGCTGGACACTACTAACTCTGTTGTTCCCATGTGGGGGTGGGGATCATGCTATCCATATTATCAATTGTTCTGGCGTGCCTTCACCAGAACTGTCTTTCTACTGTTCCTGACCTGCCTTCAATAAAATCCTTTGAACCACACAAGCGTTTTGTTGCCTGAGAGGGGATTTACAGTCCAGTACAAATCTAGTTATTTTCTATTCAGCCACTCCTTAAGACTTCCATTCAAGTTTGGTCCATGTGACCTGCAATATAATCTTAAGTAGAGTTATATACCCTTGTGTCCATTGAAGACAATGGACATAGGAGGGTGTGATTCTGCTTAGCTGACCCTTATGTATCCTTCCCCATTAGACCCCTAATGCCGTACAGGAAGGCAATGTAAAGGTGGCCTTTTCCTCTCCTACAGCCATGGTAAACTCCACTGCTTCCTGCCACCTCTCTGCCACCTATAATTCAAAAGTAGCATCATCCACTTTGCTAATGTGGGTATACCCGTTGTCTAGATGATGTTTGATTAAGGACACTACTGTCACAGAATCTGTTATAATTTATTAAAGGAGTATAACTACTCTCAAATACTGCTGTAATTTATTTAACAAGGTACTAAAGAAATGTCCCTCAGTAGCCTCTTACACACCATTTTTAAGACTAGCCCTTGCAAAAGGAAAGTCCAAAGCTGTTTAGTGCATATAATAGGAACATGGAAGGTAAGAAGTATAAACTAAGGTGAGCTCAAAATCATACAATAAGGATTGGAACATTTAAACATGCAAGTTACTGACCCAAAGTGAGCTGGATTAGGATATTTTTCAGTCAGAAAATTACAAAGTGTTCTACTCTGAAAATTATACACACAGAAGAAATACAGTTGCTCTAACAGTGAGGCAACATGTAGCATAAGCAAACATGAGCTAAAATGCAGAGTCTGGCCAAATAATATCAATCAGACATTGGAAACCCTATCAACATAACCATCATTCAAGTTTTACCTCAACCATAGATGCTGAAGAGGAATAAATTGAAAGCCTTTATATAAAATGAAACATATCACACAGTTGAACAAGATGTGCTGATAATCATAGGTGACTGGAACACAAAAGCAGAAAACGAAGTAGAATCAAATATTGTCAGAAAATTTGGACTAGGAGTATAAAATGAAGCAGGAGGATAACAGATAGAATTTCATAAAGACAAGTTTAAATGAACTTTGAAGCTGGATTTTACTGTGCAGAATAGCAAAATCCACTTTCAAACAATTGTGAAAGTGGATTGAATGTGAATTATTCCGCATGTGTGGAAGGGGCCTTTGTTCATTGTGAATAAATGTCAAACAATGGAACAGATGATTGAATATGTGGACATCATTGGATAGCCATTACAGAAATCAAATAGATTATACAATTGGAAGCAGATGTAGAGCTCTATTCTTTCTGCTAAAACAAGACCAAAAGCTGATTATGGCTCAGAGCATGAATTATTAACATTGAAAATTTTAACAGAGCTGAAGAAAAACACCAAAACATTCATGTGGCCCACAGACTGGAAATAATCAAACTACATTCCAGTTCTGAAAAAGGAGATGTCAAAGACTGCAGCAACTATTGAACTATCACATTAATTTCTCATGCAGGCAAAGTGATTCTCAAAATATTACAACAAAGACCATTACCATATATGGAAGGAGAAATACCAGATGTTCAATCTAGATTCAGAAAAGAGAATGAATTGACTACTGGAGTATAGCAGAAAACTTCAGAAGAAAATCAGCTCATGTTTCACATATTACAGCAAAGCTTTTGACTATGTAGATCATGAAAAGCTGTGACTGATCTTAAAAGAAATCTGCTATAATGTTTTGATGTGCAACCTGTATTCTAGATAAAAGGCTAGTGTGAGGGCAGAATGCTGAGAAACAAAATGGTTTCAGCAAAGATGTTAGAAAATGATGCATTCAATCTCCTTATCTGTTCAATATATATGCGGAATATATCATAAGAGAAGCTTGAATTAGATTTAGATGAAGATGGAATGAAAATTTGTGGAAGGAATATTAACAATTTGACATACACAGATGACACATTACTGGCAGAAAACAGTTAAGACTTGAATGACTACTGATAAAAGTTTAAAGCAGAAAGTGCCAAAGGCTGAACATCAAGAAGATGAAAGTAATAACTTCTAATAAATTACATAACTTTAAAACTGATGATGAATAAATTTAAATTGTTGAAGATTTCATATTCCTTGGCTTCATCAAGACTGGGAAAGGGTGGCCATGAAGGAGACTGGGAAAGGGTGGCCATGAAGGAGCTAGAAAAGATTCTTAAGAGTAAGGATGAGTTGCTGGCAACCAAGAACAAGTTAAATCATGCCACAGTATTCTTCCATCACTATGTATGGGTGTGTAAGTTGGACAATAAAGAGAGCTGACAGGAAGAAAGCAGATTCATTTACAATGGTATTAGAGGAGAATTTTACAGATACTGTGGACAAATCAGTGAGTTCTAGATCAAATCAAGCCTGAATTCTTCCTGGGAGCTAACAACTGAGGCTATTGTATTTTGGTCACATTATGAAAAGACAAAACTCGCTGGAATAAGCTGAAGACAGGAGGAAAAAAGGAAGACTCAACATGAAACAGGTTAACTCAACCAAGGAAGCCACAGCCCTGAGCAAGGCTGGAAATAATAGGATGTTTTGAAGGTCATTAATCCATAGGGTCACCATAAATTGGAAGCGACCTGATAGCACATAGCACAAACAATAACAACTAAGACTACATCTTCATCCTGCCTTAGCATTCCAAAACATCTTAAATTATCTGTTTTCTAACTTCCTGTTTCAGGTTGCAGTGTGGTCTGTTCTTAGATGTTCCAAGCAAATGCTAATCTTAATTGCCTTTTCCACTGTGAGAAGTAGAATTTAGGAATTAAGCTGACACTGCTGCCAGATGAAGTGATGGCCTACCCCCATCCCTGTTATATTTTCCAGTTTGTAAAATTTAAATTATCTAATACATTAAAAAAGAAAAGGAATCCCCACCTCGATGAGGAGTTCTGTTGCATTTTAATATTGTCACAGGATTGTAAAAATAAAATGAGTGCAAATGCCATGAAAATCAAGCAGGAAAAGCTAAATTGATGAAACTCCATGACTAACATTAAGATTTAACATAAATTGGGATCACTGTTCAGTTAGGAAAATAGGCAAACATATTTTTTGGAGATAAAATGAATCTTATGGCCATTATTTTGGTTATTTGGAATTTTCTGTGGACCTGTGTGCACTATTTGGAGGTATGTGCACTATTGCTCCTCAACTGTCCATATATCATTCACATGAGCAAAGCACCAATGTACATATAAACTTTACATTCGCAGACTCCATACCTGTGACCAGGACTACCGCTTTCCACATTTCCTGATCACAGAATTTGTACATCATAAAAAGGCCAAAGTGGTCATATCTGAGCAAACAAAAATAGGTGAGCACAGGGACAGCCAACATATGCTATGCCAAAGGTCAGCGGTGAGAGCTTCCTGATGGCTCCACAATGGTTTGATTGTGAAGTTTGTCTTAACTTTTTTTTCCCAACGTGCATAGTGTTTTTTTTGTAGAGCAGGGGTCGGCAACCTTTACCACCCAAAGAGCCATTTGGACCCGTTTTCATGGCCCCAAAGATCTACTGAGCCGGAGAGGTGGCTCCGCTCCGGTTCAGCTCCTCCACTCGCCTTTCCTTCCAGCCCTAGGAGGCGGAGACGCCGGGCAGGGAAACCCCCTCTGCCCAACGGAGCAGGCAGCCGCCTGGTCTGTGGGGTAGAGGGGGGATGGCAGCCATGGCCTGCCCAGTGCCGCCGCCTCTTGGGCTGCGGGAGGCAGCGGCACCAGGCAGGGAAACCCCATGGGGGCAGAGGGGGGATGGTGGCTGCGGCCTGCCCGGTGCCCCCACATCTCACACTGCAGGAGGCAGCGGTGCCAGGCAAGGAAATCCCCCCTGCCCGATGGAGCAGGCAGCTACCTGCTCTGTGGGGTAGAGGGGGATGGCAGCTGCGGGGATGGCAGAGTGGGGGTGGCGGCTGCTCTGGAGGGACATGCCCACGCTACCCTCCAACCTCCAGGGGTCAGAGGGCAGCATGGGCATGTCCCTCCAGCCCTCCAGAGCAAAGCTGGAAGGAGAGGTGAGTGGAGGGAAAGCGAAAAGCAGCACCCTCACGAACAGAGCTGCCTCTGGTTCGGCCCTACACTCATCTTTCCTTCCAGCGCTGCTCTGGAGGCTGGAGGGACACACCCACACTACCCTCCGACCTCCAGGCCATGTGGAGTTGCAGTATAAGGCTGAAAGAGCTGCAAGTTGCAGAGTGTCTGCATTTTAAGAGGTGGAGGTTCTGTATGCAATATGGAAGAGAGAGTGTGTGCCACCTTTGGAGGGAGAAATGCTGCTTTTCTCTCTCCATTTGAAGCAGTGGGAGGGGTGGTATGGTATGGGGCTAGCTGTTATGCCCAACTGACTCTGTGCTGGAGATTTTTTAGGGGGCTCTGGGGGGGTGTTCTGGGTAGGGGTACTTATTTCCTGCAGGGCTGCTGATGAGTTTCCTGAAAGGAACAGGCAACTTCAGTGAAATTTGTTTGGGAGGGGCAAATGCTGGCTGTTTCCCCACTCACCATTTGTTGCGGGCTACTGGCGGCAAATAACCCGGGGTCCGGCTGCACTCCCCACTACACCAGCAGCAACAACGCAGCCACCCCGATTCTGCCGCTCTCCTACCCCCTCAGCGCACGTCAGTTAAGTTCCCGTTCCAAAGTGCACCTTTTGGAAAACCCCACGCAGAGCGCCGGGCAGTGGGGAACTCCTAGGGGGGGTGACTCCGGGTTTGAGTTTCCTGCCCCATTAGTGACGTGGAGCCTTTTGCCCAATAAAGAAGCAGTGGGCTGTGCGCAAGTGCGCAGCTTTTTTTTTATTTAGGGGAACAGAGATCGATGTGTATTTGACCCTACGTTGCAACGTAGGGTCATTTATATAGCAATGAAAGGGAGCGCTCACTGAAAGCCTAGTATTTATCCCTATCTGCTATTAGAGTTTCTGTGGTTTAACTTGGTAATGCAGCCTTCTGTCTGCTTATGCTGCAATGTGAAAGCTTGCTAGTTCTAGTCCCACTAGGGACAACTAATTTTTTTTTTAAGAAAAAAAATCATCTATGAAGGAATTGGGGCTGATTTTTTACCAGGACAAGTTTTTTTCTGTTTGGGCTGAAAGCAGCATGATTCTGATACACCAGTCCCACTGTTATTTAGGTTTACTCAAAACACGCACAATGAATCCCCACAGTTTCTGTCCCCAGTGTGATCATGAAGTCACAAGCGAACAACCAGGAAGTTCAGCAAATTTTCACGCCGCAACATGCTGGCCAATCAAAAGCCAGCACCAAAAGCTGGAAAATCACATTGGGCAGCTTTGTGATGATATGTGCATGTGGCGACATTTCAACGTTTAGTCCAGGAAGGAAAAATTTAAAAAAATTTAAAAGGTTCAGCTTCCAAAATGGGACTCCAACCAATAGTAACAGAGACCCGCCCTGCCAATCGCTGCAGAAAGCAGGGCCGAGGGGAGTGCTGCGTCTAAAAAATGCAGCAGAAAGGTGAGTTCCCCTAATGGTCAAACTGCAGTGGGGAGCATTAACCCGCACTCAACAACGCCCGGTTCTTACAAGCCCGGTCTGCCTCCACTTTCACTTCCAATCGACCACTATGGACACCCAATTGAAGGCGAAGCTGGTGCCCACAGAACAAGTGCCCAGCCATCCAAACTTCAGCAAAGTTGGCTGGTTCCTTTGAAGAGGCTCACCAGCAGCTCTGCATGAAATTAGATGCCCCTACCCAGAACAAAATGGGACCCCCTGAAGCAAAGTTCACCAAGCTTGGGTGCTGTTGCCAGAAGGGCCTCCTGGAGCCACCCTGAAAATTTGCTGCCTCTACCGTGAAAAATGTGCAGCCTGCTTACACACTCAGAAATTCCCCATTGGCTACAATGGAGCCACTGCAAAGCACAAAATCGGTGCAAATTTCTTGGGGCGCCTGTCAGGAGTAGTGGCACTCAAAGGGATGGGGACACACCCATCTCCTGTTAGCTCCCATTGGAAACAATGGGATGGGGACACCTCCTTTGAGGGCCATAACTTTGGAACCCCTGAATCAAAAGTCATCATACTTGGGTGATATCATTAGGACAGGCTCTGGATGATACCTTGAAGTTTTGGTGCTGCTAGCTTTAAAAATGCACCCCCTACAGGCCAAAAATGCAAAAAAACAGCAAAAAATACAAAGAAATTCAGACGGCCCGGAATATTTTCAGATATCTGAATATATTTGGGCATACAGAATATGGTCACCAATTTTTTCATGGAGCCGCTATATCACGGGATGGGGAGGTGAAACATCCCAGTTTGAGCATGACTTCCACATGGCTTCCGGCCCTAAATCGAGCCTGCCCCGCGAGATTTCCCTTATCCCGGGGCTTTCAAAAACTGCTAAATTGGCGGTTCTTTTGAAAACCCCGCACCCATCCTGTTCCCATGCAAACACCATGGGAGACAGACCAGTTTATTTTTCATGCTTCACTGCCTTCAGCCAATCAGAACAGCGAAAAAACAGGAATGTTCATGCATGCGTGGAAACGTTGGTGTGGAAAATGAAAGTAAACCAGGGGCTCATGCATAATTACCTGGAGTACTTCCTCCCAGTCTTAACATGAGATCAGGTGGCCATGCGAAGGGAGAAACCGAGATAGAAGCAACCTGGTATGTACGATCCCAGTTTTCCCCCAGGATATTATGTCCATCCGGAAAACACTTTTGTCTATCTATATCTTTAAGGGTGTGTTCTGATTATTTGCTAATTTTGGACAAGGCTGGGCTTCAGATTTTTGACACATTAAACTGGAGATAAAAGAGGTACTTAACCTTCCTTCTATCAATTCTTCCCTGCATTCGACCCTGAAGCCATTTCAATTAATTTTCTTCACCATCCAAGATCCACTTTAGGACTAAGGAGTAAATGTTGATTGGTGAGGGTTTCATTTGTGACCACGGGGTGGGGTGAAGTGCCCACAATCCAATTTTCTCAGCAAACATGGATGACAGAACACATCTTTTTTTCTGCCCTAAAGATTCTGACCAGATTCAAACTGTTCATAGGTCTAGCCAGTGTCTATATTCATCAGGGTCACTCTCTCTTTTTTAAACTTCAACTGATGTTCTCAAATATTAAGCATGCCTAGTAAATTGGAGTATTCTGTCCCCTGAGGTTTTCCTGTCACTAGGATTCTGCTGTATGAAATTTACTACTGAAGAAATGCTTGCAATAAGATGCAGCAATAAGACATAACTTTGCGTCTCACATAAAAAATGTAACACTAGCCAAGGGCTTTCTGTAGTCTGGTAGCATGATAAATTTGTCCCTTTCCTTTGGCCTTAGTTGCAGCCTTCAGCTGAGTTTCCCCAACAGCAGAGAAAAGCAAATACATTAGCCATTGAATTCCTTGATGAGCTCTTTTCTAAGCCCATTTCTACTACAGCGAGAAAATCTAAGAACTGCATTATGTTAGCAAAAGCTTTCACATCCATTTCCAGCAACTGTTGGATGGATCCCAAAGTTTCTTTGTTCACAGAAGGCATTTCTGCTTGAGAAACGAGGAGTAGTTGAGCTGAAATTCTATATGCTGTAACCCAAATTGTTTCTGAGTGCTCCTTCATTCTTCCTAAATGGACATTATATTCTCCCTGAGGATGTCCCTAGATCAGAGGAGAGGCAAGTTCTGATGTCACACACTTCCCAAACACATGTGATTTGGATTGGGACAGTGAGGCGTGGAGAAATGGGGTTTGGACCTTCCCTTACGCTGTTTTCCCAGCCTGAAACAGCCTGATGGGATTTCTTTGTCACACTGGGAGCAACATGTGTACTGATGAGCTAGCTACATGCTACAGTTCCAAAACAAGGCAAATAGCACCATCACAGCTGTTTTATGTTGAGAAAATGGCCTAAGTTCCTCCCTTTTCACATTGCAGTTCTATAATAAGCTGACTCCACAACTGTGAAAATGCAGAGGGAGGGAGGGGACATAGTAAGGCCCTTCGCGTTAATGGAGTGCTTTCGACCTGAGATCGACTAGAGTCCGACCAGTCCTCGCACAGGCGTGGCGTCGGTTCGGCGTCGGTTCGATCCTACCGTCGTTGATTTTCACCGACCCTGCTGGGAGGTCGAGTGTCGACCGTGGACTCGGGTTCTTCGAGCGAGGCGGCGGAATGCGAATCTCCGCCCGACTTCGGCGGCGTCCATCCAGCCAATCAGCGTATTAGTATGTTTGTCGCAGAAGCGAGGAGACTTCGTGGCTGGCTTTGGACATCGCATAGAACGAGGAGGTCGTGGCGACGGCGGAAGCGCGCAAATCAGCGTCGCGTGAAATGAGCTGACAGCTTTGGACATCGCCAGATCCGGGTGAGTCGCGAACGCTGGCGGCAATTCAATAGAAAAATTGTTTTTTCCGCGAAGCAGCGGGCAGAAATTGCAACATTTATCCCACTGTTGGCCAAATCAAACCGTTCCTCCTGTCACCTACTCTCCTCCTTTGTATAGCTTGCTCTGACGGTTATTGGTGTTGGTAGTGCTAGGTGTCAGTGGTGTTTGAAGATGTTGTGACTAAGAATGACAGTAGTTTTATTGGGTTTAAGCGTCTATTTTGTGATGGATTCTGGTGATGCGGCCTCTATCTGTTCTGGCAGCTCCTGCTCGGCTACAGAGGTCCAGCTGAGGATTCTGTGGAAGGAGGAGGAAGCGGCTGAACTGTCGGTGACAGGGGAAAATGGAGATCCATAAAAGATCCAAAACTGCCGAAGCGCCAACCTTTCTCTTTTGAAAGGTTGCGGCTGAGATCTGAGGAGGGCATCGCAGGGAGTCCTTTTGGAGTGCATAATAAGTTCAAGGCAAAGATTACAAGAAGGTGGTGCAACTGTACAATGCCATCTCAGGCAGCAGTCAACATGTGCCTTTAAGAGGAACTGGACATTTGTTGGGCAGCAGTGCTACCATCAGGCCGAGGTGGATAATGCGGTGTTCGCTGTGTCACCGCCCCAGTGAACACAGAGCATCGAATCTCTCACCACCATCAGAGAGGAAGACATCCGGCCTTCCAGCCCTGTTGCAGAGTCTCCAGGTAAAATTTTCAATGCGGGGAGGAACAGGAGCTGTGCTCTGAGGTGACACATGCTGGAATGTTTATCACGCTGGAAACTTAATGCTGTGTAAGAGTTTGACATTTGACTTTTACATTTTGCAGTTCTTCCAGGAACTTCCTGCTGTGACCTCTGCAGCGATGAGGAACATGCGGTCCAGAGGCATGAGACAGTACAGCCGGGGTGAGTGCTTGCACCTGTGTGGGCGCCTTCTGTACAAACTCTAATCAAACCCTCGAATTTCAGTAATACGTGTATGTATGTGTGTGTGTGTGTTATTGTGATGCATGTGTGTGCATGTTGCAACCTCTCTTGAGCTTGGATGACACACTCACACGGGAACATAATAGAGACAAACTGTACTCAATGTAGTCACTCAGATGGTACCCTGTCACTTAAAATGCTGGTTTTGTGTGGGACCCGGCGGGCTTCATGTGCAGGAGCAGTGAAACACAAAACCAGCATTTTAAAGCTAAGGCCACCATCTTGAGACTACCCTGATGATACCAGCCAAGTTTCATGAAGTTTGGTTCGGGGGGTGCAAAGTTATGGACCCTCAAAGGTGCAGCCCTTAATAAAGAATGTGGATGGGGTACCTTTGGGGTCCATAACCTTGCAACAAACATGAAACAACTGTATCATCAGGAACGATCAAATGATACCCTGAAATATCATGGTGCTGATACCTCCAAAAATGCACCCCAATGCGAGAACATCTAGAATTTGCCCAGAATCTCTGTTCTGCATTGAGTTGTCTGCATTGCTGTCCAATGGGTGGTTGCATAACAAAGATTCTGCTTCCTCCCCATTCTTTACCGTCTGATCCACTGAATGACATATGCGCAGCGAAGTGAGAATCTGTGTCTAGGGTGAGGTCTTCAAGTACAGTACACAAGAATGGATAAGGAGTTTCAGTCTGGCATGTTATGACTACTCCTTCAACCATGCCCCCATTTCATTCCCAAAGAAACAGCATCAGACATTGGCCTAATCAAGCAGAATTGTGCCTTCATGTGTTTTCTGTGTTGACCCCTGCGGGTTTCCCAGCCTGCTGATACCTGAGGAGACCCGTGGAAGCATGAGGGCAACAGGAGGCGGAGAGATTCGCGTGTCTCTCTCCTCTCAGAAATGTGGGGCGGCGGATGCTGCAAAACAGTGAGGAGATGAGGCAGGAGAATTCGCGAAAGAGTTCAGAACTCTGAACAGGCATATGGAGGCGATAGCGGGGGGGATTGCGTACCCAGGCGAGTATTGCCTCTGGTAGAACTGCTTAGAGACGTTCTCGCGGTACGGCATCACGGCCACAACAGTCATCCGTGTCGCCACCAGCACTGATGCTGTTCCTGCCGCCAGATGTGGAGGAATTACCTGCCATGCTGGCTGAAGTTCCTCAGTTCCTTGTGAACTGGAGGAGCCAAAACAGGTGTTGGTGAAACGGAGAAGAAAGAAACACATTTTTTGATTTGTAATTTTTTTATGTGTCATCTGAATTTGTTACTTAAAGTTTGGCGGATACACCACCATCTGAATTTGTTACTAAAGTTATTGGATCCACCACCATCTGAATTTGTTACTAAAGTTATTGAATCCCACCACCATCTGAATTTGTTACTTAAAGTTGTGGATCCCACCACCATCTGAATTTGTTACTAAGAAGTTGTGGATCCACCACCATCTGAATTTGTTACTAAAGTTGTGGATCCACCACTGGCTGGAGTCCATCTGATCTTGCTAACAGTTCAAAGTGTTCAATAAAGTTATGTTTCAAACTTTGAAGGTGTTGTTCCTTCCTCTCCCTATGGTGGCCTTGCCATACAGCCCAGTAAACAAACAGGTAACACCTTAATGTTTGGTAAAACTGCACAGGCCTACAGTGAAACATACCTTATAGTTCAGAGCCCAGAGCCCAGTCTCTGCTCGTCCATGTACAGGTTGGGACATACAGCATGGATTCAACAGAAGAATCTGGTGTGCCTAATAGGGCCAAAACACCACTGAAAGTGATGCTGTTTGGGGGGTGGAAGGAAGGGATAATCACCACAAAGCAGCATCACGGTCAATCAATTTTTACTGTGGACACCAGATTCTTCTTGTAAGTTCGAGGCAGCCCTATGGGCAAACTTTAGCCCTATGGGCGCTTACGGATGCTCCGCCACCGGGTGGCCACTACCAAGAACAAATTGTTTTTGCACCAGGACATTGGTGCCTGCAGGGGCGCAGTTTTTTAGGCTAGCGGCACCAAACTTTCAGGAGTATCACCAGGTGACTGTCCTTATGCTACTCCCCAAGTTTGGTGAGGATTGGTTCAAGGGGGGTCTAAGTTATGGACACCCTGAACCAAACGCAAACAGGTGTGTTATCAGGAGAGTCTCCTGATGAGAGTATGAAAGTTTTGAACCTAATGCATTCGAAATGTGCCCCCCCTCAGCCTGCTTGGGCATCGGATTTGTCTTCTCAGGCTGCGTTGGCAAGGTGGAAACCTCCTTCGGTTTCTAATGAGTACCTGTGATAAAGGACAAGTGAGATATGGAGTGAAGGTTTAAGAAGGCACAACTTTTATTACAATAAAACACCCACAGCCCACCCCAGTGCATTTAACAAGCCCTTCCCCTGAAAACACAACACCAACTATAAACAGAACTATAACGCTAACAACAAGCGGCGTTTCATGCGAATATGGCGTCGTCGCCCAGCGGAAAAGGCGTCAGAAGCGAGGCGTTATGCGGCGCATAGCGTGTGCAGATCGCGCGATCGGCCCGTCGTAGCAGCTAAGCCGGCCTTGAAGAGCGCCGTGTCAGGCAGCTTTAAACCACTCTTTTCCCCTGTGGCGCATCGGCCTTGCTGCCTAAAATGCGAGGAACAGCCGCCAAAGGGAGCGTCTTCAAAATGGCGACTGCCAGGCGGCAAGCTGGGTCACCTTTCCCCACACACACACGTTTGTCCTGGTGCTTTCCTGCATGGCCAAGCACCGTTCCCAGACCATGCACTGCAGGACTGACGGTAGCTGGGAGGAGGCGCGATGACCAGATGGGGGGGCGGGCAGGACATCAGGACGTCCGTTGTCCATCGCACTGCTCGCGTGGGCATGGCGTCCGAACCTGCGGCCGCGAAGTCGCGCCCGAAGCGTCGCTGGCAGCTTCATGGCGCTTCATAGCGAACCGTCACATTTCTCGCGAGAATGCCCGGGCATACGCAGCTCGCCTGTCTTATTATTGACGCTGGGATCGCGTGCTTAATTTCGCAAGCGTCATCCGGCGTCGCTACTTTGGCGATGCGAGGAAGCTTGACCCGCGACAGAAGGCTATAACAACAACAAGCGACAGAACTATAACAACTATAACAACAACAGCAGCGGCGCTCACTGAGATAGGCAGGCTCCTGGAGCAGCGAGACTCCACGATGACCCGCGGCTGAGGGTCGGAGGTGAAGCGAGGTTCCTGCTGGTGGTGTCTCCTCCTCTTAAGCTGGTGGCGATGCAGAAGCGGTCACCGGAGCTCCACGCTCTCCCCTTCCCAGCCACCTCGTCCTTCCAGCTCTCGAAGCCTGTCCGTCTGGTTACTGTAATGCGAAGGGAAACACATTAGCAAGCCGTCACTGGCATTGTCAGAAGTACAGCAGTAATACAGAACAAATATAAAAAGCATTTCCTGATAAAGGGATATGAATGGTAGGTGAAGGACATCTACTGCCCGTTCAGTGATGTCAAGATAAAAATCTGCCCACAGGCGACACAGGGATCAGGGTGACCAATAGGTTGTGCAATCTCATTCAATCGAGGGAGCTAGGTGGGCTAAGATTCACATACTTGGATCTGATTTCCTTGAATCTGAGGAGAGTGCTTAACTTGGTGGTGGGCCAGAGATTAAAAGAGCCATTGCTACATGGGCACAATCTTTTTCGGTTAATAGGCGGAAAACCTGTTGTTCTGATAAATGCACTTAGTTGTGTGAACTAAAACATCGGGTGTGCCCCAGTGCAAAAAAACTGCATTAAGGGACCGCATGATCCCGCAGAGAGGTTTACTCCCCTTTCTCCTCCGGCCGACAAGTGGGTGCTGGTGCCTAGGAAACAGGAAAGGATCAAAATTGGTAGGTGGGAGGGACAGGTGTGTTTGGCCCACAAGACGCCAGCAAACACCCGCGGTGTCTCTTCTGTGCAGGAGACGTGAATATGGATTTCTCATGGGGGGGGGGGGATCAGGGGTGGTCGCGACACCCCACCCTAAGGGCATGGACAAGCCTCCCAAGTCCAGCCCCTGGCCTAGCACTTATGATACCAGCTCTCGAGGCCAGGGATGAAAGGTCGACCCCCCAAACAGCATCACTGTCAATGTGACATAGTAGTTAAGAGCAGGTGCACTCTAATTTGAGAACCCGTTTGATTTAGCTCTGCCACCTGAAGGCTTATCTGGAAATTCAGATTAGCTGTGCACTCACCTGCATCAGCCGGGGTGACCTTGGGCTAGTCACAGTTCTTTGGGCTTTCACCCACCCAGGGTGTTTTGTTGTGAGGGAGCAAAGGGCAAAGGGAGATTGTCCAGCCCTTTGAGTCTCCTGAAGGGGAGAGAAAGGGGGGGATATAAGAAATCAACTCTTCTTCAACACAATACAAACAGGGGACCTCAGATTTATCGCTTTAAAATCTAGTATGTGATCAATTTGATCATTGAAACAATTGGGGATGGTGCACCCTCTTTTGGGAGACCACTCTGCATCTGAAGGACAGTTGCATTTGTTCCCATATATATTTCGATCATTTTCAAAATAGTCCGTTTTTCTTATCTTTCCGTCCCAATGCTACTGCTGGGTATTGCAGCTCTTGGCATCCTCATATACATTAGATCATTTTAATCTACTTTGTCCCCTCAATTATTCCTGTAAACGTAAACCTGCACAAAATAATGGTTTTCCAAAAAAATTTAATCTCTTTTGCATGTAATCCATATGAGTGTAATAGGCCCTGGTTCTCCGCAGTGCCAACATTTTTTTGACTAAGCATAGCTATATGTGAGATGGTTGTTTGACTACTAGCCATATTAGCTAGTTGCATTGGAGTTCTGTACCATTTAAGTATTATTTTCCTTCCATCTATGCATACTTGTCTTTCTTTATAATTTAACATTATTTATATGCTTTCCAGTATGCAGTCTTTTTCCTACATCTTCCTACTTCCATTCTTTTCATGAATTCTTCATCCTCTACATACTTCTAGCCTACATCCCTGCAGTGTGCATTGATCCTTAAAAGATCCATCCTGCGTTGCGACGAAGGAGAACAATGACCACAAAAGGGACCAATAGCAAAGCAGCAAAATTGCCCAAACTAAGCTCAACCCTAACTGTTTCCCACCCGTTATTGCTGCCATGGAGGAGGTGAGACGCGGTGTTCTGGCAGGAGGAGGAGATCAATGTCCTCCTCCAGACAATTAGGACGAGGGGTACAGCTCCTGTTGATGAGCAGCACCGGTTGCCTAGCCAGAGCAGCATACCCGGGCAGTGCAAGGGCCTGGAGGCGGGCTGCAAGCGGACTTAAAACAGGTCTGCGAAGTGGAAGTCCTGAAAGGGGACTTTTGCGTGTCGTGCAGGCCTGGGGAAGGCCCCTCGATAAGCTGGCGAGGAGAACTTCGGAACTCCGGCGAATATGTAGGCGGAAACGCAGGGCCGCGCATGCGGCGATCGCCGCCCTGCGTGGTAAAGTAACTTTGACCTTTAATAAAGTTTGCGTTGCTCGCGTGCATTTAACTGCGTTGCTGCTGCGCATCCCCTGTGTAGTGGCGATATATTTCTATGTTTCTGCTTCCACAGGTAGGGCTGGCCGAGGAGACAGAACAAGAGGCGCAGCGGCGAGGTGAGACTCCTCCCAAGCGGACGATCTTGGCCCAGGTAAAAAAGCGTATTATTGGGATGCTGCTCTGTCCTCTTTCCTGCGAACCGACGTTGGAGCTATTTAAAATTTAAATTTTCCTTTCTCCTCTCAGGGGAAAATGCCCAATTAAGTCACTTTCCCACAATATGCAATTTCTTACATGAAATGTTCACAATTTAGAATTGAATTATTCATGAATTCAGTTCAAGTTCTCAGCTTCCTCCCCTCTTGACGCTGAAACTATTGGGACTTCGAGGTCACCCATAGGTTGTGAGGTTTAACTTGCTTTAGTTCCCTATGCACTTTTTTAAAGGCATTTCCCCACCGGTATCCCAATACGCAATACTTTCATTCTTTATTGAGTCAAATGTACGGTAAAACCATAATTTCCCTGCAGCATTATAATGACCAGGCTGACCTCAAGGAATGGTTAGGCTTCGGTGAAACTCCATGGAAGTTCACAGTGGTTTTGCATTAACTGCAGTATACTTTGTATAATGGAATGAGTAGATTATATGCCCCTCAAATTTAATTCAAATGGCATGCTACTTCTTACTACTATTACCATGACTGCTTTTGAAAAGTGTGTAAATCCTGAATTTATTTATTTGTTTTAGAACATCCCTATCTGAGTTCTCCTCAAGATTGGCTTACAAGCGTTCCCCTTTGTTTCCTGTAGGCATCTGGCTCTGCTTGCTGCTGCTGCTGCTGCTGCTGCTGCTGCTGCTGCTACTGCTACTGCTACTGCTGCTACTGCTGCTGCTACTGCTACTACTGCTAGCAGCACAGAACAACCTGCGGTCAGTGCCCATGCGGCGGCTGGCACAATTCTGGCCATCGTGAAAGTAAGGAGGCACAGCCCTGGATGAAAGAAATATTAACCAATATGATAATATATAATTTATACATTGTATAATGTATAATATTATAATTATAATATATACTGTATAATGTATAATATAGTAAGGTATAATTACTGTTGCACCAGATGTTCAACTGCTCTAGGCTTTTCTGTCGATCTTCTTCAGTGACTTCCATTGACCAGAGGCTGCGGAGGTGGAGGCTAGCCTGGACCACCTAGAGCAGCCCACCTAGAAGGCCAGCTGAGCCAGCAGCTTGGCGGTATGTGGCATACCCACACCTCTAGCTCAGACAGCAGTCCCCGCAGTTTAATGTCGATGAGGAGCAGTGGTGGAGCTGGAGCTCGAGGTGGCCACCACTTGGATTTTGTACATAGTTGATACTGTTTGTTGGTTTGTTGTTTTCTTTGTTAAGTTATTAAAAGTTCCTTGTTAAATTATTAAAGTTATTAAAAGTTCCTTGTTAAATTATTAAAAAGTTATTAAAAGTTCCTTGTTAAATTTTAAAAGTTATTAAAAGTTCTGAAGTTAAATTTATATACTGTGTTGACTCTTTCTTTTTTTTGAACAGTATTAGCCGAGTAGCTTAGCAGATATATGTGTGCCACTCCAGGCTTCAGTCTGAAACAGCTAAGGCCAGGCTTGGATCCAGCTCTAAGCTGCAGGCTGCAGCAGAGCTGGATCAAGCAAACTCAGAGCCCTGCTGCTCCCATCTTCCCACATGACCTTCTGCCAGATTCCCCGTGGCTCCTCTGCACTTCCCTCTCTCGCGGCTGGCCTTTTAGCCAGTAGAGAAGGGGCACTGTGAGGAGGCTCCAAGTGGAGCCTGGATTGCCAGCAGACCCAGGTCAGGAGAGTGCTGGCAGGCGGTGTGTGTGTATTGGGGAAGGGGCCTTCAGGGGCCAGGGGCTAGGAGCCAGCCTCACTGCCTGCCTTCTGGCCTGGAGGCGGTGGCTGAGCATCTGCTTGGCATCCAGAAGGTCAGGGGTCATTCCTGACGCCGGCAGCCTGTGGACGGCGGGAGGTGATGTGTAAGATCTGTTAGGGAGACCCGGAGGCTACTGCCTGCAGTCTGAGTAGACAGTAGTGACTGTGATGGATGCATGCTCTGATTCAGTATCAAGAAGGCGTTCAGGTGTTCAAGACATGTTGCAGCAGACACAAGCGGTTGGCTCTCATCCTCAATAGGCAAGGAGCAAATGCAGCTCACCTGATGGCAGCAGCTAAAACAGGATCTAAACCAGGGGTCACCCAGCCTGCGACTCTCAGATGATCATGGACCTGATCCCATCAGCCTGCCGAATTGGCCATGCTGGCGGTGGTGGGTATATCCATGATCATCTGGAAAAGAAAGAAGAAGAAGAAGAAGTTTGGTTATATTCCAACCCTCAAGGGGCTATGGTACCTTGTTGGAATCATGTTAAGAGTATGGCAGAGGAATGCCAGGTGGCGACAGCCATGGTCGGAAGCATTCTTTCAACTCTCAGCCTAAACTTAAGAAAATACTGTTGCCAAGATTTCATATTTGTTTCCAACCTCTGCTCCCTGAGAAATAGCCCTGTTTTGAGCCGAGCACATTCTGAAATCTGAAACACTAACAGTCTGCTCATCCTGCGAACACCCTGTTGTAGTGGGGTGGGGCTGAGAGAGTTCAGAAGAACTGTCACTAGCCAAGGTCGCAGCGAGCTTCATGTATAGGAGTGGGAAAACAACCCAGTTCACAGGTAAAGTCCACTGCTCATGTGGAGGAGTGGGGAATCGAACCAAATTAGAGTGCACCTATGTGCTATTACACCATGTTGATGAGATTTCTGCAATGTGTTCTAGAAGACTATCCAGAATTACACTTGGAATAGACTACTGTTTGGAGTGAATTAGAAGAAGGAGGAGGAGGAGGAAGAAGAAGAGTAGTTTGGTTATATCCTCCCTTTCTCTTCCTGTAAGGAGACTCAAAGGGGCTGACAATCTCCTTGCCTCCTCCCTCCCCTCACAATAAACACCCTGTGAGGTGGGTGAGGGCTGAGAGCTCCAAGAACTGTGAGAGCTAGCCCAAGGTCACCCAGCTGGCATGTGTGGGAGTGCACAAACTAGTCCTGGTTCCCCAGATAAGCCTCCCACAGCTCAAGCGAGCGATAACCAGGGAATCCAAAACCTGGTTTTCTTCAAGATTAGAGTGCACCTCCTTAGCCTCCCCTCGCCACTGCCTGTTGGGGGGGCCGTAAGCCTTTTGGGGCCCCTAAAATAGCTCAAGTCCTTTCCTGCTGTTGACTTACACCTGATATCCCTAGTGCTCATCATATTTGAAGTGGCACTTATTTATAATACAGTTTCAAAACAGCAATGTATTCACTAGGTTAAGAAAACATAATACTTTTAATCAAAACATTTCTCAACTTTAATGCAACATTTCATAACTTAAATGCAAACACTTCACTGCTCTTGGGGAGAGACTGTAAACATTTTAAAACGTTTATAACCTGTGTGCTCCTAGCCATGTACCTTAGAGCATCCTGACCTCTTTCCCTCTTCAGGTTGCTGTATCAGCTCTGGGGTCATACCCCTTCCCTGGTGTCCAAGCTGCAATGTCCTGCTGGCATTCCATTTCTGTGGTGGAGGAGGCCTCTCCTCAGGATTCTGGCTCTGTGCCTGGTCTCACAAATGTTGTGGGGCACAAGCGCGGAGCCCCAACAAAGTGTAGACACACTGTCAGTTTATTTGTAATGGGGAAAGGAGGCGCCTCCACGTGCCTTCAGTCGACCAAAGAGCGCGGCTCTATTGTGCATCTCGCCCGTGACAACAGCCGATTAAACTGCCTTTCTCTTGCATTGTGGACTGTCTTGTCTGCGGCGTCACCAGCCGCTACGCATGGGAAAGGCCCATCACCAGGACCAGGGGGGACAGCTACCCCATCCACAACCAGAGATGGAGTTGCTGGAAGAGAAGGCCCCGCGATCAATGAAGTGGGTGAAGTGGCACCCGTTGAAGATGTAGGCATCATGGCTTTTCGATTCTCCAGCCTCTGCAGCATAGAAGCGTCCTCTGTGGTGCGCCCAGATGGCCGCAAGGGGCGATTGATCGCGAGCTTTTTCTGTTAATGTATTTCCCCATTGAGTCAGCTGGATTCACAGATAGGGATGTGGCAGCTCATCGGCAAGCAGCACACTGAGGGGAATCAATTTCAGCGGGCAGCATGATCTGTTAGAGAGAAATTGCACCGTGTGTTAGAACAAAACAGGGTGATTGCTGATGTGGTAACTGCTGTCTGGCACACACTATGAAACAGTGCGGCAGAAACCCCCCCCCCATTGACAGTTTGTGCCCTGAACCCCCCCCCCCCCCATGAAGCCAGCTGTGATGGAATCCACCCCAGAAGCAAGTCACTTTCAGTGGTGTTTTAACTAGGGAGGCAGATTCTTGCTTGTAAGTCCGCGCCGAGAAGAATCTGGGGTCCCACAGCAAAACAATAAAGTGATGCTGTTTTGGAATGGCTTAGATCAGAAAGTTCAAGCCACAAAGACTGGTTTAGTAGAAGAGGGCTTTGGATTGATATCCCATTTTTTTCAACTTCCTTCGTGTTTGCTCTCATTCAGAACTATGCTTTGTCCAAAATGATCCATGCTTTGGTACCATTCAGAGTAGACTGCAGCTTGATCCCATTCTATTTGGGGCTTTG
Source organism: Sphaerodactylus townsendi (assembly GCF_021028975.2). Classification (NCBI taxonomy): domain Eukaryota; kingdom Metazoa; phylum Chordata; class Lepidosauria; order Squamata; family Sphaerodactylidae; genus Sphaerodactylus; species Sphaerodactylus townsendi. The sequence goes on from NC_059427.1 coordinate 64,197,055, forward strand.
GAAGTTATGGGCCCTCGAAACCCTATCCCCATTCCAGTAAGGGCTAATAGGAGATGGGGGGTCCTTTTTGAGGAGTCCATAACTGAATCCCCTGGACCAAACTTCATGACTTGGCTGGTATCATCAGATGTGCCACCTAACAGTACCCTGAAAGGGTGTGGTGCCACTAGGCTAAAACTGTGCCCACTGCATCTGGCTGTGACAAGAAGCAATACAATGTGAAAGAGTTTATGTAACAGCTGCACCTACCTGCTCCATTAGGTCTGTCAGTTTGACCAACACAGGAACCAGGACCTCCTCCACTACCATGCAGAACTTCGTGGACGCGTCAGCAGTAGTCAGCCAACCCGAACTGCTCACACCACCTCGAGGAATGAGTTCTTGTTAGCCAGATACCAGAGAGACATGGCGACTCTTAGATCCACTGGCCGCATGGCGCATCTGTGTGTGTCCTGGTGGAACAGGTGTGGCTTCAGGATGTCAACAAGCCACATGAAGGTCCTGCGGGACATCCTAAAATTCGCACCCACCCGGCTGTCTTCCCACTGGGCAACACACAGTTTTTCCACCAGTCCATGGACCTGTCTTGAATTATACCAGTAAGCGTGGCGGCTGTGGAGTCGAAACAAGGACCATCAGTCAGTATGAGTGTTGTAATTATTCTGAGGCGCGCAAATGTAGACATCTGGTGGCATGCCTGACAGCCTCAGGAGCTGTTGAGATGGGATAAGGAGTGCCAAAATGGTGACCAATATCTCCTCCTCCAACAAATCACCCGCGATCCATTATTCAGCTCAGCTGTGATCTGTCAGAAATGAAGCCTTGCGAAATGGATTCTCCACCAGTTTGACAGGCGAAACTGCGGCTCGCCCTCGCGCGTCGCCCGTAACAGCGTAGCTCCTGCCAGCAAGCGAAAAAAAAAAACACAGCGTGCCTCCGTTTCCGCCATAGAGCGGCAGCCAATAGGAATGAAGTGGAAAAAGCGTCACGGAGGTGGTCAGCCACTCCTTTCGGCTCAGCTGTTAAGCGAGTCGAGCTCAACAATATCCCGAGCTTAACGCGGAGGTGGTCCGCCCTCTGAGCTTCGACTCGGAGACGAATTCGACTGCTGTCTTCCGGGCGGGAGGACTTCGACGAGTCAAGGTAAGACTCCGCCGACACGAGTCACACCTGAGTCGACTCGTGTGTCCGGAAGGGCTCGTGGAAGACCATGTCCAAACCAATTCCAATGTTTGTTAATTGACTGCCAAGAAAATGAGGACTAAGTCAGGTTTGTCTAAGTAGTCCTTTGTGATGCAAACAACTGCCAATCAGTTTGAAACAGCAGCATCTTTGCACATGCACAGTTTTGGGGAAATCAAATGCACATGGGATTGGTAGGCATTTACAGCTGCTCAACATGACATGAACAGAACAAATCACATCTGACCACCTTCAAACATGGTAAGTTTGACTGCAGAAAGTAACTGCAGGAAAATTTGCAGCATTATTAGTTTTGCCTGTTTCATAAATTGTGTGCCTTTTGTACCCTCTCCTTCCAGTGTGATCCTCATCAGAGTATTTAGGATTGTGTTCCGCGCAATCAGAAAGAGGTTTAAATCAACGGGTTTAAGGGGATAACTGTGTTTCGGATTGCATTACTAATTCTGTATATGCATCTAGAAGTCTGTCTTGCAACTAATTTTAATAGAGGCTACAATTTGTTTTAAGTTCTGCTGGGGCACTAAGATAGGGCCCATTCAATGACCCATTAAAAGGAAACAAGACATAAACAAATGGATTTTTCATCCCTTTCTTCAGTGTGAAAAACAACAGATTCTGTCAGTGTCTGTCTTCTTATGCCTCACTTGCTCATCCCCTTCTTGGCATGTGGTTTTGCTCACATGCAGCAATGTTAGGCCAATAAAGGGAGAGCTGTGTCGCAGCTTTTCATTGTGTGTGTTTGTTAAAAGAGCTGTTTGCTCTATGTCATATGTTTAACAAAAGATTGTTCTTGGGACTGGGATCAGACTGAAGCTGCTTAACTCTTCCCTGGAATGTCTGTGATCTTATGTTGTGTACATAGGTAATGTTCATTGTCAGGGCCAATAAACTAGTTTGTATGAAACTAATTATAATCCAATTGTTATTTGAATGGAGCTCGAAGGCACTACAAGAATAGTGTAGGCTGGACTACCAAGAACAAGAAGAAAATGGTGGTTACTGCACTTCCCTAAATGCTTGAGCAAGTAGAAAACTTGAGAAGAGGAGGGAAGAATGAGCTTGAGGGTGCAGAATGAGCTCAAGAGTGCAGAAAGAAACACAGAAAACAACCTTGTGTGGAATAAAATTTGGCCACAGCCTGTTTATCGGTGTGCTGGCTGAAGGAAGCAGAGGCACCACATAGGGGATGGATCCAGCACTGGGCAGCATGTCTGCTTTCCACCAGTAATAACCTTCTTTTAGCCTGATGCATGGGGGGGGGGGGAGGAAACCAACACCCAGAGCAGCAAGATAGTGGGAGCCATCTAGATACTGGCCTTTTGATGAAATGTCCTTGCTACCAGGGGGCACAAGCCACCCACAGTCTCTGCCTGGGCATGCGTTACACATGCTTGCTACCACCGCCAGGCATCTTATGGAGGCCCCCACCAAAAGGGGAGGCCCAGCACGCAGGCTCTTCCTCCCCTGAAAGGATCAGTTCCCATGCACAACCCACCAGGCTGTAAATAGCAAAGCCCAACAAACAATAGGGCAACACTACAAGGTCAGAAAAACAAGGGAGGGAGGGTGGGAGAAGCTGTCATAGCTCAAGCAGAAGAGAGTCATGGGAAGGCCCGGCCTGCCCTTATAAGGCTGCAGCCCCGCCCCCTCCACCTACATCACATGCTCGTGCCAGCAGCAGAATGGCCTCACCTGCTGGGCTGAATGCCGCCGCCGAGCCCACCCCTCTCCCTGCCTGCTCCAAGGCAGCAACGGCAGCCAAGATAATTCTCAGCCTCGCTTTTCTGTTGTAGACAAATTCCACATCAATGCCTTTGCCAGCTCAGGTAGGAGAACACCTTGCACTTCACGCCCTCTGCTAAAGGGACCATAAATTCCAAATAAAAACTGGCATGTGGATCAGAATAATGGCTAATCTGGATGGATCCAACATTCCACTTGGCGAGGAGCCTTCTTCTAATGGAGCAAGGCTTGTTTCACCACAGCGAGACTTCTTCCACTGCTGGATGATTCCTTGCTTAGCAGGAGGAAGCCCCAAGATCCAAAGGAAGCGGCGCAGTCCGAAGCGCAGTCATGAAGTCTAATATAACCTGGCTTTTAAAAACTTGTATTGCTTAACAATTAAGACTAACTAACCTGCATTTGTGAAGGTGGTTGCAAGAAAAGTATTTGCTTCATGCCAAACATCACCTTCCCTTCTTCCCTTTCTACTGGTTTTTTTCCCTTTACTTAATGTCCAGCTTGATGAAGACAGAGCTCTGAGAATGTTGAAAAATTTCTCATTCACTTGTGATATCTTGATGATTCTAATAAAGGATATTAAATGACTATTGCCAGCAGGTTTCTGAATGTAAAAAGATAACTACTTATCCTTATTTTTGGATTTTGGGGATAACTCTTCATTTTTTGATTGACTTCCCTTTTCTCATGAAGTGCCCTGATGCACAGTGGCCTAAAACAGCCCTTGTATGAGCAGAATCAATGTCCGCACTTAAAAGATCCCGTTTGAATCCAATCCTAAGAAAAAGAGGAATTGAATTAATGTGAATATGAATTATCATGATTATGAAATGTATATATTTTATTTGTTTCTGAATACTACAAACTGCCAGTGGAGTGGATGCTACAAACTGTCAGTGCAGTGCAATTGTAACTTAACTCAGCAAGCTCCGCCTGAGCTGCTTGTGGAAGATATACTGTTAAATCTTCTTGTAAGGACTAGGAAGGGCTGAGGTAACATCTTGCATGCCATCTTGTGTGACCATTTGGACCCCTTGCATATGATGAACTTTTCCTAGCACAAAGCTCCTCTGCAAAGTAAAAACATGTCTATCCCTAGCAAATGCTACTGTCAGCAGAAGGGAAATGTGGGAACCTCATAATTGTGAGTGATGTCTGTCTCTGTCAAGTACTACATGGGAGAAACTGACTGACATTGGAGGGGATGAAATGAGTACTATCAAGTGCCTCCAGCCTTTGTGTACATCACTCTTCTTACCTGATGTCAATTAGAACAGTTCAATTAATTTTCTTCACTTAGAAATCCAGAATATAACCTTTTAGCAGAATGCATCGTTTACATTTCTTGAGTGCGTGAGTGTGTTTGGTTTCATTTCCATTCACTTAAGTGAAACGATACAAGTCCATAGATGGGAAAGCGTGATTTATCAATGAATGAAATACCTGTTCCAGCAGGTGCCACACCGGATGAACTAAGCACCAGTAACTGATCTGCTTCTTTGAGTTTATAAAGTGTGTGATGAAAATTAAGAGATCTGGCTGGTAACCAACCACGCTGTCCTAAAAGCACAACAGCAGCACTCAGTATATAAAAGCATGAGTCAGAACTCATTAGCACTGTCACATCATATATCACGGGAGCCAGTTTTACTAACAATAAAATGTGCAGGAGATGTATATAAATTGCTGGTTGTTTCGCTTGGGGCTGGTTAGAGTGTATGCATATTTCACTTATTAAGCAATACACAGTGCAGTCTATTACTCATGATCACATCTGTTTTGTCACTATTTAAATGTAGCTCTGAAATCACATGCACACTTACTTGGGAGTCTAGTGAGTCCCATTGAATTTATTGAGCATTACTTCCAAATCAACATGACTACAATTGGGACTGCACCTCTCTTGGACAGTTCATTAATATGGTTAAGCTACAGTTAACTACAGCTGATGCAACTGCAAAACCAGCAACTTCTCTGTATCAGTCTCTCTAACAATCCTGTGCCTCTTATAACCCTTTAAACTCATGACATCTTGCTATTCAAAAACATGGTCGTTTAAAAATACATTAGTTGATCTTTTCCCTGATAATCTTGATGATGGCTAAGCAAAAAATGAAATGCACTAAGTGCACTGCATATAAATTGGGAAAGCTGTAAAATAGACCATTCTTATTACTATAAATTATTTTATCTGGTTCATTGCTTCCCAACAGTTCCTACAACAAATCAGAATAATTTGAATCCTGTTAAACTACAAAATTATCTCCATTCAGCAGCTCCTTATACATGTGCAAGACTGCAATTCCTATACAAAAGTGAAATGGAACTTGAGTTAGAATGAGTTTGAAAATTAATTTCTCTTCTCTGCAAGAAGTATTTTCCTCTGCTGCCTGTGCAAACAAACACTTGTGAAGTAGCACTCTGCAAAACACTTCTAATAAGTAAAAGAGCTGACTTGTCAAAGTGGACGAGGATAACCTGGGTTCAAATTTCTAATTAAATATTATAGCTGTTTTAATTATTTTAATTGTTTATTTAATTGAATTTTATATGTCATTTGTTGCTGTAAGTTGCTCTGAGCCCTTGTTGGGAGGTCAGCATATAAATCTAAATAAATAAATAAATAGCCATGGATCTCACCTAGTGACCATAGAAGCTTTTTGTGGGGTTAAAACCTATACACCTGTTTGAAACCTCTGGAGAAGAATGGGTGTGAGAAATATCATTCCCATTAATACAAACACAAATAGAAACCCATCATAATTATCTTTAGAACTGTGCTTTCAGTGTTGAACAGGAGATAAGTTGGGCATAGGTGATACTTCCAAGTAACACAAATCTCTTCAGACAATACTATTAATTGTACAATGTCAGGCAAATCATGTCTAGAAAGAAATCACATACATTTTCACAACAGCAACGACAATAATATGTTCAGGGGAAAATATGAATCATGGGTTAACAGAGCTGGGAATCTAATATCCTATCTGCAGATTTGTCTTGTAAAATCTTCACAAAAGGTTGGATTCCATGGAAGATTTCTACTCAAAGCTCTTAAGTAGACTAAAAAACAAAAAATTGCAAGTAGTACTGAGTCAACTAGATTGTATCCCAGCCTGCATTCCCACTTAAACGAGAACAGTGCAAAGGATATCACTGTCAACCCCACCTTTTAATAACAACCTTCTTTGATCAAATTATATTGCACTTTCAAACGAATTGATTTTAGATTTTTCTACCCAGCAACACCGATCAAAAATGAAAAATCAGCACTTGATCTTTTAGCAGCTTTTGTGCAAATGGAACTGTACTACGTAATACTCCTTTTTTTGCTATGACATGGTAGGATCCAGCTCAGAATTTGATTCCATTGTGTGTTAATCCCTAGAAAGATAGATGTCATGAGAAAATAGCATGTGAGTAACTAGAAGTGTAATGATGCTATCCCCTTTTAAAGGCTGGCAACTACCATTGACCCTTTACACAAGCCAAGATGCATGGCTATTCCTCATTTTGAACAAATCTATGTACCATGAGCCCCAAAAACTAAGGAAAAGCTGAGGAACTGCAATAATGAGGAAAAGCAATAATGACACAACATAGGAGCATTAAGGATAACCAGGCTGACAGCAATAAAAAAGTCAACTTACCAAATAACAGAAATGAACTGCATATGTGTTATGTTTTGCTTTTCCACATTCTACCTATAAATTTAATATGAGCGGGGCCCTATTTTTTACAGAAAGTAAACTTTTCTGTGATGCTTAGCACAAGCATTTTTAAAGAAAACACAATTGTTCTGTTTTTTCAAAAAAGTATGAATGTCTACTTAGTGCGACAAATATGCTGTATTTGAATGAGGCCCTATTCTTGAAAAAATACTGGAATTTTCCAATAAATATAATAGGCTATCTTCTATTTATCATAAATAACTGCTATGCCTCCCATCTTTCCTTGCTCTGAGAAGCAGAATCAACTACTTATTGAAGCAGGAATCTAGCTTTATTTATATGAGCAGGCAGAATCTCTTCACAGGAAATTGGGTCTCTCCCCCACCATTAAGGTCTCACAGCATGTGACACTAACATATTCTTGCATTTTAGAAGCCCCCTGATATCAACATTGCTCAGGAAAGAAGTTATGGGATGTATATGCAACTTTCGTGCTGGCCTCCTGCACGGAAATAATGACAGAAATGCAGGTTCAATTGCAAGCCAGCTTGCAGTTTAGCTCTATTTTTTCCGGTTTGCCTTTCCAAAGCATCAAAGCACAGTGAGCACGTTGTACTTGGGAAGAAAAAACTTCCTCTAGACTGAACTTCTAGACAAAAACAAAGGGAATGTATCAACATCAAAGGGGACTCAAAATTCTCTGACTTCAGCACACAACCTCCATTGCCACAACGGTAAAGTGCCCCTCCCCCCAAACCTCCAAACTGAGCATCAAGCCAAAATGGAGGTGGAGGTTTAAAGGAACAACATTAGATTTTATCTCGGTGATGGATATGTCTGAAAATGGGGCACATGTACTGAACCATAAGAGGTGCAAACAATTAAAATGCACAATGGAGAGAACAACAACAGACTTTGCCATCAGCACAGGGGGGGGGGGGAACTCTCCCATCACATTTTATTAGTGGTTTTAATTTTAATAATGAAAGTCAGACTATAAGAAATAAAGTAAATATGTTATGCTGAATCTTAACCCTAACAAAAAAAAAACCTTGAGGAAGGAGGAAACCTAAAATCTGATTTTGTATGAAGAACAGCAAATTAATTAAACTGTGTGATAAGATGCTAACTGAAGGGTACTTCTTACTTGCTTATTGAAAGCAAACAGACTTTGAGGCCCCTTCTGCACATGCAGAATAATGAACTTTCATTCCACTTTCAATGCACTTTGCAGCTGGATTTTATTGTGCAGAATAGCAAAACCCGCATTCAAACAGTTGTGAAAGTGAATTGAAAGTACATTATTCTGCATGTGCAAAAACAGCCTGATCTTCAGGGATAAACTGTAAGATACTAATGATTGCCTGGAGTAGGTTCCTGCAAAACATAGTCAGCAGAGTAGAGACAGAAAAGGAGAACAAGGGCCATTTCCGCATGGCACAATTATACTGGGTTACAATCTGTATTTTATAATCCAGGTGTACTTTATCCCAGTTTCTCCCTTTGCATGGGTACCTGTTTCTGTTAAGACCAGGAGAAAATACTCTAATTTCTTTAGCACGAGCCCAGCTTTTTTTGTTTTTACAACGTAGATACAGCACGCATGCTCGAACATCCCTGATGTGCTGCATTCTGATTGGCTCTTCCCCTACCGCAGGAAAACCAAGTAGGACACATACATCCCTTTTCTCTAGCTTTGGAAAGCAGCCAGTACAGTGAGCAGCATAGCAAGCACGTTGTGCTATACCAGTGGTTCTCAACCTTCCTAATGCCGCAACCCTTTAATACAGTTCCTCATGCTGTGGCGACCCACAACCCTAACATTTATCCATTTTACAGATGGAGAACACTGATGCAGAGAGTCTTAGGCAACCCCTGTGAAAAGGGGTCCCAACCCACAGGTTGAGAACCACTGTTATACAAAGTAAAAACTTTTGACCAATACTGGACAAACCACTATGTCCCATTCACATTTAAAGGTGTGCAGGAAACCACAGCATGAGTCACACACACCCTCCCCAATATACCAAATAACATTTGACTGGTCTTTGGGACTGTCATGGAATGAGAGCATCCTGCCAGGCAGGCACTTCCCCATCCCTCCTTCCCGGGATCCTGCTGGGAACATGAGCCGGGAGCTGAAGGACTGGACTGGCTGCAGAGAAGCTAGCGAGCGGCTCTTGGCAAGAGCAAGCTGGAACAGGATGAGTATGATATAAGGCAGGAAGATCAGACAGTGGGGTGGGAAAAATAAATCGGTTTTGCTCCTGTGGCCTTTGCACTGAAGCGATTCAAGGTGGAATTTTGGGAAAAGATCAACACTTTAGTGGTGGTTGAAAAACCCAGGATGGGGAAAATATTGTGGGACAAACCCTATTTAGGATTGGGAACTATGTTTTTCAGAAGCAAGCCTTTATTGGCATAGACAGCAGTATAACAATAATAAAAACAGATTAAAAAGCATATACAATACAGGATATACATGTTAGGACGAAGGAAATCTACTGGCATTTAGTAATTTCCAGGAGAAAGTCTGCCACTATCATACAGAGAGAAGGATCACGGTTGTCCAACAGGTAATGTAATCTAAATAAATCGGGGAGATCGGGTAAATGTAAAGGAGTGAGATTCACATACTTAGATCTGATTTCCTTGAATCTGAGACAGTGAAGTAATTGGTGGGCCAGAGATTCAACTGAGCCATCGTTACATGGGCACAATCTTTTAGCCTTTTCTTGCTTATTAAATCTGCCATGTAACAAGGCAGAAGGCATAACATTAAACCTGGCAAGCATTATGGCTCTCCTTTGAACAGGGTTTATTAAGCAATACAGGTAATGTGCCAAGTGGCCCCGATTGGGAACTATGTGAACTTCTTGGCCAAACCAGAATATTTATCTTGCTTAACCCAGGATATTTGGACCGTGCAGAAACAGCCAAGAAAGAGTATTTGCCGTCCTTATCTGGGTCTATCTTTCAGATTTGTTTTTTATTTGATTTATATGCCACCTTTCCAGACCTGCTTCAGGCAATTTACAACTAAAACAATAAAACAAAACCAATCAAACAGGGCAATAAAACCAAGTCAATACGAACAAAATTATATGTGTGCATCACATAAGTTCAAGCATCTGTGTGAGACAATGTCATGTAACAGAACAAACTAGACAGAGTGCCTATGTGTGTATGGCTGTATAAGAAAAATAAATTAGGCCTTGGAAGTAGATAGTACAGAATACTATAAACTCTTTAATGTGGTTCTTGCTTCCATTTTAGTAGAGATATTTTAATCGATGTGTTCATAACTATTTTATTTCTAAATCTTTATACAAAAGGTAAACTATTGCTGATCAATAAACAGAGTAAGGATCTTTCGAGAAGAGGTTCTTAATAGATCTATTATATTGTAGATGATACAGTTTTAGTGGGTATGTGGGCCAAATGGAGTAATTCATGTTACATTAAAGCTGTAATACTTGCCATTATTATTGAGGCCAGAAAGGGATTTGACTGATTCATCTTCCCTCCTTGAGATGACTGAAGCATTTAATCTGAAGTTCAGGTTTTTAGGAAATTGGTGAAGTTTCTATATAACTCTCCTTCAGTACAAGTCATTCATAATGGTTTATTCTCAGAGACATTCATTTCAATCGTTTCCTCTTTTGTCTGTATAGTTTGCCCTGTATTGTTTGTCAATAGCAGTGAGAACAGATTTCCCTATAAAACAGGCTGCCACTTCTGTGGCAGCAAGTGTACTATGATGTCTACAGAAAAGCCAAGGAAATATTTTGAAAATCTGTTTTAAAAATATTCAGAATTTTGCTTAGAAGCAAGCATATAAAATTAATGCAGACAAATCAGAATGATTAATTTTAATATTCCTCATAAAGCTACACAAATGGCTTTATTGTTTGTTTAAACCTACAGTTGATCCAGATTTCTGTGAGTCTTTTTTCTACTTTTTAATAACTTAAAGCAGCCTGACCCAGCTGCATAGGAGTAGAAAAACTCGTCCCTTCTTAACGCTTTGGGCTTGACCTGAACTGTTTATGACATTCATTTCCCACACCATCACTAATACATATTAAAATTCCAAGAGGATCAGCTCCCCTTCCATGTAAAGCAACTCCTGCCTCAGTGGTCTCCATGTCTTTGTTTACAACAAAACTAACCCCACAGCAGTGAACCCAGAGCCTTGATACCCACTATCCCAACTATACCTTATAATGGAGCAGAACAACAGAGGAGATGGTTCTATTTTAAAATATCCCAGTTCCCCAAAATCTTAAGAGATTTGGTCGATTTAAAGGAGACTGTTGCTGGCACACTGGTGAGGATTCTGATGACACACTTAGATGGCTTCCTGTAAATAAAGCCCCCAGAAAAACATTAAAATGTGCTCTGGAAAAGTCCCATTGAAATTTGGAAAAGGTAATAGAAGTTAGATATGGGGCAGTAGCAAGTCTCATCCATTATTTTAATGGTCTATTTAGAGTGGGAAGCAGGGCAGTTCGTTTTGCAACTCCATGTCAAAAAGTGTTGATGAACCTCATTTTTTGCTTTCTTAAGTCCCATTTCCAAAAGGTGCTCTGGTGCTATACCAATGGAAAGATGTTTATTAATTACTCCCAAACTCCATTTGGGTTGTGGATCAACTGGTGGAGAAAGAGGAATAAGACCTACAGGAGAAAGATGTAATTTCAACCAATAGTGAATAATTGAATGAGCAGAACCAGGCACCGATTTCTACTTTTAGCAGTCCAGCATCATGTTAGCAGTGTGCTTAGGGCATTAAAAAGAGCTCTAAGGAAACCTGATTGAATTCTCTCTAGCAAAACAAAGTTGTCAAGTAGACCCAGATGTATCAATATCTCAATATGGCTCCATCTGTTGATGCTTATATTCATAGAACAGGACCATGTAGAAAGAAAAGAGATCTGTATGCAAACTTGGAGATACAAGTTTGCAGAAAAATCTGATTATAGTGCATCATATGACTATAGTGCATCAAGGGCATCATTAGCCCAAGGGCAAGGGGAAGCCCAGAACAAATAATTAAAAACCCTGATATCTAAATCATGTGAGGTAGACCACTTGCAGAGCGAATTTCACAAAATAATTAATCTGGTAGTATGTAGCCACAAAGCTACATACTGTATTGGATTTAGACTGAAGCTGCCTAAAGACAAAATATCACAAAATATAATTAAAGGAAATGTATTAAAATTGTACAAGAATACAATCAAGACAATATTAGCATTAATTGATAAAATAGTAAAGTCTAAACCAGAATGGACCAAGTACACAATAAAATAATGTTGGCTCAAAAGGCAGGTTCTGGGGCAAAAACAAGATGTTACCCTTTTCTAGCTGTAATCCTTCAGCTTCACAAAGATGATTCTATCCAGAGTAAAGTCCCAAGGTGTCAGGGAACCAGGAGCATACTTATCAAGGTCCAAAATGGTGAATCAAGAACCATAGCAAAAGGTACCAAGAAGCAAACTTTGCTAGGCTGAATACCCAACTCAGTTTCTTGACAGTGTATGGTGGTGGAGATGGAAGAGGTGGAGATTGCTCCTGCCACCACAGCCAGATAGGCTGAAGAGGCAGAGGTGCTGCAGGAGGGGGTGGAAGCCTCTACTGCCTTCCTCACACAGTTGTGGTACTGGCACTGTAGGCAGGGGAGGAGGAGCAGGAACAGCCAGTGCTCTACTCCCTCTGAAGTAAAATCACTGCAGGTGAACAGGGGAGGAGAAGCAAGACCCACCACTGACCATCCCCTTTACTGTGACCATGATCACCACCACCATTGCCTCACCTCTGCAGGTAAGAAAGGAAAGAAGGAAGATAAAGAGACGCTACTGTCCCCACATGAACCAGCTGGAAGGCCACTGGAGAGAGGAGCAGTGAAAACATGTGTGTGAACTGGCTGACAACTGGCTGGTCTGGTGAGCAAGTAGCATGAAAGATGGGATTCCCCACCCTGTAACTCTTTGGGACCCCCGCTCGTCTCCTTATATTTCCCTTCTCGCTTTGGTGGTATTTTAATTCCAGTCTTGATAAGAGACTGAATAGTTTTGAGCTGTGGGGAAAATATAAACAATTACTATACAACAACATGGCTATAATGCATTGGAAGAAAGACTAAGGAAAATATGCCAGCGTACCTCTAATTACCAGTATTTTCAGATCTGCTTCTTTCTATCACATAAATTGAATGGGTGGATTTTGTTGTGCAACTTCGAAAGAGGCTGAAAAATTAATTGAAGAAGGTAATAAATCTAGAGGATTACTATCTAAAGTATGTAACATCTTGTTAGAGTTGTTCTGTGAGGTGGATCAATATAAGGCTAAATGGGAACCAGATCTAAGATTCTCTAGTACTCAACAAAAGGGAAAACAGTTTTTCGTTCAATAAAGACTGACCTCTCTGTTTAAACTTGAGGGAAGCTCAATACAAAATGTTATATGCTTAATTCTCATAAGGCTGAACAAGATACATGAATCTAAAACCTTTTGTTTTTGGAAATGTAATCTATCAAGTGCAAATTTTATTCATGTGTTGTGAACCTGTAAATATTTTGGTCACTATTACTGAATGTAACTCACTGATATATGCAATTGATTCCCCAGGTTTAAGCTAAGTTTGGGCCATCTTGAGAATTTTGTTCAATATTGGGGTTACACTCAAGGACAAAATCCTCTTGAAAAATAACTGTAACTGCAAAAGTTGTTTTTAGTGAGACACTGTAAAGTGAGAAACCCGCCATCAGTTACTGAATAACTAAAGAAGGCTCTGGATGTAGCAGAGGTTGTGAAAACTAACAACTTTTGAACACCTCCATGAAAGGATAGGTTATACCAGTGATTTTAATGATAAATAGTCTTCATTTGTTCGAGTTCAGGCTATTTATTATAGAGACAATGTTATTGATCATCATCTTTCTACTGCTCTTTAATTCTCTAAGAGCAGTACACTGAAAAAGTAGCCTTTGCAGACATTCTGAATTATAAATGTGTTTATGTGGCTTGATTTGTTTTATAAGTTTTAATGAAGCGGAACTCTGTACACTTTTTAGATTGTACTAATAAACTATTTTTAAAGCCTGAAGTTGGTTTTCCATTGTGTTGTCTGTGATGCTAATGTTAAATTATTGGCTAGACTAAACATCCTACTTGCAATCCCATGTGTATACATAAATTTGAGAAAGGCTCTTAAGTGTCACATGTGAGAATACTCTAATGACTAACAAATATCAAAGGGAAATCAGACAAATGGAGGCCACCATTCAGCACCATTCAAGCATGTTCATGTCCATTGAAATAAAAAGTACGTATATTCAACTTTGTGTTAACTGTTCACAAAATTTAACTTTTCTATCACATTTGTTGATATGGAGGTGAACCTTTGGCCATGTTGGCAGGGGCTGATGGGAATTGTAGTCCATAACGTCTGGAGTGCCAAAGGTTCGCCACCATGGAACTAGAGTGTTGAAATAAATGTTTGACACTTACTGTCATTTACAGTGCAGTCCTAAACAGAATAACACCCTTCAATGCCTTCTTAAAGAGAATTAATTGATTTCAGTGGGATGTTGATTGTGTCCCTCATCCTGTATCTAATTCTGAACATGGCCCCTATGCAGATTGATAGATGCAGAGAATTAGGCCAGATACAAACAAAGATAGATGTTCTACAAACCAGGAGGACCCAGCAAATTTACAGAAAAATGTAGGGGGGTGGGATAGAGGACGATTTAAATCTCCCCCCCCAAAAAGAGAAATATTATCTAAACTTGTGCAGACAACATACATCT